>NC_056749.1:343173979-343191479 GCF_019279795.1 Protopterus annectens
CTCTGGCACCAGTCTTCCATTTCCTTGAGGCCTTTCTGAAGGATGCTTGTGTCCACTGGAGTATCAATTATGGCACCCAGTTTGCAGTCATCTGCGAACTTTGTCAGCCAGAATCCTCCTATGTTTGCTTGCACCTCTGAAAAATAAATGCCGAACAAGAGGGGTCCCAAGACCGAGCCCTGTGAGACACCGTTTGTGACTTGCTTAGAGTCTGACATGGCTCCGGCATTTCTGACCTTGTGGGTTCTGCCCTTGAGCCAGTTTGCAACCCATCTTATGACATATGGGTTTACATTTAAGCTGGTGAGCTTGTCTATGATGCCCGAGTGGGGTATTGTGTCGAAGGCTTTTGCAAGGTCGAGGTAGGCTGTGTGAACTGCCTTATCCTCATCAATGGCCTTAGTGACCATTTCAAAAAAGTCGACCAGGTTCAAAAGGCAGGATCTGCCCTTGACAAAGCTGAATTGGGTAGGATCCAGTGTCTGTAGGTCCCCAATGTCTTTGTTTATGAGTTCCATAATGATCCTCTCCATAGCTTTGCAGACCAGGCTCGTCAAGCTTATGGGGAAGTAATTTCCAGGGTCCGTAGAGGCACCTCCTTTGTGGAGTGGGACCACTGTTGCTGTACACCATTCTTTGGGTACGTATCCTGTAGTAAGGCTAAGATTTAACAGCCACCTTATGTGCGGGTTATGTACCTCTTGGAGTTTGTGTAGCACGCAACCCGGGACATCGTCTGGTCCCATCGATGCTGTGTTTTTAGCTTTCGAGAGGGTGGCTCTCACCGGGGCATCTGAGATGTCAGGGAGGCTACACTCTGCTAGGATTGATATTTCTCCTTTTGGGGGGGGGGGGGATTTGTACTGAACCTGTCTGCCAGTATGTTGGCAATGTGTGTGGGTTCAGTGCATTTTTTACCAACTCTGAGCATATCTGAGAGTTGCCACCCAGGTTTCTAACATAACTAAAGAAGGCCTTGGGATTGCCTTTAATGTCTTTTGTGATTTTTCTCATAGTTGGCCTTGGATTATTTTATGAGTGATCGTAGTTTTTTGCTAGTACTGATCAGAGATGCCTTCCCTTTTAGGGATTTTGCTCCATCATGTAGTAGCTTCCTCCTCCTGTTGTAAAGCTTGTTTATGGCTGGGGTCCACCAGGCAGGATGCCTGCCTTTGTGGGAATGGGTCTTGGTTTTATTTGGGATTGCATGATCGACACATTCTTGAATGTGTTCGCAGAAAGCATTTATAAAGGATTCAGCGGTGTGGGCTGTGGTTTCCACTGGCCCAGGGGCCTTGAAGGATACCACTTCAGTCTTTAAAAGTGTGAAGTCAGCTTTTGAGAAATTCTTCACTGTGGTCTTTTGTGCTGGGGGCGGGATGTGGATTTCCAGTGAGATTATTTTATGGTCTGATATCACCAATGAGGGGTATACTTCCGGTGTGGAGCATTGTGTCCCCATGTTTGTGAGGATCAGGTCTAGTATATTATCTCCTCTTGTGGGAGTGGTGACTAGTTGTTTCATCGCATTTGAGTTTAAGAATTCTAAGAACCTTTGGGCTAGGGTGCTGGGGCTCGAGTAATACTCCCAGTCTGTTTGGGTAGTTGAAGTCTCCCAATATGATGGTATTTGGGGAGACATTCATATTCTCCAGTGTCTTCCAGAAGGCTAAGTGGGGTTCCTGAGTTTGAGAGGGTGGTCTGTAGCATGCTACAAACTGTAGGGCAGTTTTGCCTATGGTTAGTTGCACATGGATGGCCTCCGAAACTTCGTGTGTTGCCACTAACCTGGAGGTGTGGGCATCTTTGATGAATATGGATACTCCCCCCTTCTTTTGTGGTTTGGTCCAAGTTTTGGGGCCGAAAAGCATGATATGAGGTATAACCTGGTAGTGCTGGGGTGCTCTCAGGAGCCTTGAACAAGGTTTCAGTCACTGCACAGACATTGATGTTCTCCATACTGAGGAGGGCTTCGAGAGCATGCATCTTGAGGTTTAGACTTCTGGCATTGAGCAGCATTACCCTTAGTTTTTTTCCACTTGTGTTTTCTTGTGAGGTGGGTTGTCTTTTGAGCCTTGCCTAAAAAAGGCACTATGGGGGGTGGCAAGAGCCTTGGCCAATATCCGGAAGCTCAGGAGTGACAGGTGCAAGGTGTCCCTTGCGAAGCAGCGTGGCTTGTCAAGCATGTCATCCCAAGCAGACAGACACTGGATCCCCTTTGAATGACACCAGTAATTGAGCCAGTTGTTAAAGCTGATCATTTTTGTCTTTGTACTGAGGCATCATTCTTGGTGAGGGGTAAGATGCTGGTCAGGGTCATACCGGCCTGGGCTACATAATCAGAGCACTCCTCTATGTCTCTTTTCATGTAGTCCAGGGAGGTATGTATCAGGTCATTCACACCAGCATGGACAAGGAGTCATATTTGTACTTGCTTAGGAGTGACCTGAGTGCTTGTGTTATGTGGCAGATTCTAGCGCCCGACAGGCAGCTTACTGTAACCTTTTCCTTGTTCAGCCTGGTGAGCGGGATGTCAGTGTGTCTAACTATGGAGTCACCTATTACAAGTCTATCAGGCATGTTGTTTGGCCTCAAGGGCTGTGACTGCTTGGCACACTGACTTTGTGAACTATGTGTTGTATGTGCTATGTTTTGAGGTAGTGGTTGCTTGTATGTCTGCTTTGGAGGCCTCTGTTTTGGTAGATTTTAATTAGAGCCTCAGAGTACGTCTTTGTGTGTTTGTGTGTTTGGTTTGCAGTTGTGATAGGGTCTATGTGAGACTGGGTTTGTAGTGTGTGTGGTTACCTTCTCCTCCTGACTGGTTTTGCCAGTACTGAGTTGAGAGAGTTCAGCCTCCAGTTTGGCTATATAGTCGCATCTCTCATATATATTTGTTGGGAGGAGGACAGGGTTTGTCTGTGTACATGAGGCAGTTGTAACATTGCCTCAAGATTCCCAGATTCACCAGCTGAACTGGAGAGGATGCCAGTAACTGACCCTTCGACATGCTAGAATAGTGTAAGGGATTGCTGTGTAACAGTCAGAAGGGACCTATAGGGAAATGGGTATTCAAGGGGATTGTAGGTGGATGTAGTGCTTACTTTGTTTAAGAGTGCTTTACCTGTGTAAAAATGCTTTAGGAGCAAGTGCTGGGCTTTTTAGATAGAGAATAGACTGTCTAGATTGAAAGTAAAGCAGTTCTAAGGGAAAAACTTAATAGACTTTGCGGAGCCAGAAATAGTTTAAACTAGATTAAGTGGGAGCGCTGTTGGGATGCTGCTTAAGAGCAACTTACAGCGCAAAAGCACGCTAAAGTGGATTTTTAAGCAGGGAACTTCAAAGAGCTAGAAATGGCCCAAAACGACCAATTACTACAAGATTCCTGTGCTGAGGTCACTCCTTCAGGGACAGATAGGCTGCTCAAGGCTCCCCACTCCCACTGGTGAGCAAAAACTTCCTTCTATCCAAGTAAGGTAATGGGCAACACAGGAACTATCCCAAAGTACAGAAGACAGAAAAGCCTGTATAGGGGACTATTCTAGGCAGGGCGCAGGAAACGAGGAACAAGATTATTTTTCCAAGGCAACAGGAAAATGCAGAAAAACAACAGTTTACTAAATGCACAGGCTAGCGCACTTGAGTGGGCAGCCTCAACAGTTAAATTAAACAAACAAACTTTAACTTAAGTGCAGGTAATAAAACGCTAAATACAGTTAAATAGAAGTTTAACTTTGTTTTCAGCAAGAGGCAGTTTCTGGCACAGGTAGAAACAGCAAAAATATATACTACAAGGCTTTTGGGGAATAGTATACTTAAATCTTGAAAGTAGTCGCTTTTTTCGATTCTCTGCTGCTAGCACCACAAGGAGCTGTTGCTGAGTAGTATGTGTGTATATACATACATATATATATATATATATATATATATATATATATATATACACATATACACACACATATATATATATATATATATATATATATATACACACACATATATATATATAAATATAAGAACACAGAATTTTTATAATGCCTTATTTAAACACAGGACTATTACTTAAGGGAGAGAATATAGATTAGAAAACAATGCCTCAAAGAAAAGAATATGGTTTAAGTATTACATACAATGATTCCAGACTTAGGTTCAAAGGTATGCGCATAGCTCTCGGTTGTCCAAATTCTCTCATTTTTGGTCTGTTAAGCATAAAATTTGTGGTTTTCTGACAAATCGCCAATGATAGAAGTCATTAAATAATGACATACATTTGACTTTCATAGGTGGGTACTAGACTATTGGCCCAAGGGCCTGAGTAAGGCTAGCCTACAAGTTTCCCTGACTTTTGCCACTCAAGTTATTTTCCCTGTGCCCCTGTAGAGCAGCACCACAGAAGTGATCCCAGGGTGTATTTCCCATCCACTCAAGAATCTTCTTGAGTGCCAATGAGCTTTGATACAAATGGGTAAGCTTGTTCCAGAGTATGGGAAGTCTCTGGGACAGGAATCTTTCCCTCCAGCATGTTCTGTTTATTATGGTGACAAGGTTTAGGTCCCTACAGCGCGTAGCTCACAGGTATTGAAATTTCTTTAGGTGGAGCATGTCCAAAAGGTCTGGGTTAGACGTAACTTTGCATGTTAGGCAGAGATCACCTCAGAGTAGGCGATATGCTATGGAGTAAAACTAGAGTTGAGGTACTTCTGCAGCCTTTCCAGCTGTTGTAGAGGTCTAGTGAGGTACATCCCAAAAGGGGCATTGTACTCTACAATGGGTCTAATTAGTGACAAGTAGAGAGAAACTATGACCTCTTTTTCCTGGTGAGAACCCTTTTGTGGCAATGTGTGCCATGTAGGATTTCCTGACCACTGTGGTGATGTGATCAAAGGAGGGACTACTGTCCCCACCTGGGTCCCAAGGTCTTATCACACTGTGTTAAGTAGACTGCCAGCTATGTAGTAGTTCATGGGTACAGAGATTTTACCAAAGGGGATGACTATGCATTTTTTGGCATGGAGATTTAGGCCATGGCTCTGACACCAGGAATTCATCGTCTTGAGGCCCTTCTGTAGATGTCCACATTGTTTGGGACTGCTATGGCACCTAGTTTGCAGTCATCTGTGAGCTTCATTAGCCAAAGACCTTTGGCGTTGGCCTGTACTTCAGAGAAGTAGATGCCAAACAAGAGAGGACCCAGGACTGAACCTTCTGGTACTCCACTTGTTACTGGTTTGAAGTCAGATTTGCAACTTTTACAGTGTGGGTTCTGTCAGAGTCAGTTGGCAACGCATCTTGTAATGTAGGGATTTAATAGTTTAGTGAGTTTATCTTTGATTCCAGAATGGGGGATGGTGTCAAAGCCTTGGTGAGGTCAAGGCAGGCTGTGTGAACCACCTTATCCTACATGGCTTTGGTGACTTGCTTCAAAGAAGTCAATCAGGTTTAGGAGACAATCTGCCTTTCACAAAGGCAAACTGGGCAGGGTCCAGAGTTTGGAGGTTACCAGTGCCTTTGTTTATAAGTTCCATGATGATCCAATTTCATGGCCTTGCAGACCAGGCTTGTCAGCTAATAGGGCAATAATTCTCAGGGTCCTTGGTGGCTTCCCCTTTGTGGAGTGGGATAACTGTTGCTGTGTGCCATTCACTGGGCACAAAAGCCTGACATGAGGCTATGACTGAACATGGTACTCGGGTGGGGAGCCAGTTCATTCTGAAGTTAATGTAAAACGCAACCTGGGATGTTGTCTGGTCCCATGGATGCTATTTTCTTGGTTTTAGAGTGTGCAGTTTTTACCTATGTAGTTGTAATTACAGGGACTCTGCATTCTTCTGGTATAGATATGGGCCCTTTAAGGGGGGTGAGGGGGAGGTATAGTTAGCACTGAACCTGCCAGGATGATGACAACATAAGTTTGTTCTCTATTTTTCATGCCATTGTGCTGCAACTCAGTGCAGATATGGGTGCTACCATTGAGATTCTTGACATAACTATAGAATGCTTTGTGGTTGTCCTTATCAAATCAGTGGCAATTTTTTCCTTACTAGCTTTGGACGATTTTATGAGAGCTCAGCTTCTTACCAGGGCTGACAAGGGAGCTCCTCCACTCATGGGATTTTACTCTTTTGCCACAGTTTATGTCTTCTGTTGTAGGGTTTTATAGCAGGGGCTCATCAGATTGGCTTTTTTTTTTTTTTTTTTTTTTTGGAGGATAGCATCTTGGTTCTGTTAGGCATAGCATGATCCATGCATTTGTGTAAGTGCTTAGAGTGCATTTGTGTAGCATTCAGCAGTCAACAGTATTGTCCATCTGTACGGGTGTCGCGCAATACACTACTTCTGTCTTATGAAGCATGAAGTTGGCTTTGGAGAAATTTTTTTAGTTGTTTCCTTAATGGGGGGTGGGGGTGGGGGGATGTGGTATCTAGGGTGATTAGCCAATGGTTGGATATAACCAATGAGGAGTTGACTTCAGGTGTGGAACACCGGTCACTCATGTTGGTAATGACTAGGTCTAGGATATTGTTGCCCCTGGTAGGGGTGTGAATAAGTTGATCCAGGGCATTGGAATTTATGAATTCCAGAAAGTGTTGAGTGAAAAAGTTGGTACACAAGTAGTTTCCCAGTTAATGGTGGGGTAGATGAAATCACCCATTATTAGGGTGTTTTGTCAAACCCTAATATTTTCAAGTTTTTCAAGAAAACAGGAGTGGGAATTCCGGGCCATTGGTGGTGAATCTGTAGCAAACTACATTTGGATTGCAGTTTTGCCCTGAGTTAGTTGAACTTGGATAATCTCAGATGCATTACGCTGAGCAACTAGCCTGGAGGTGTGGGTATTCTTAATGAATATGGACACCTCCACCTTTAGTGTTCTGGTCCCAAGTTAGATGGCCAAAAGGTGTGGTGTGAATTATAGCCTGGTAACGCAGGGGTACTCTCTGAAGCCTTGAACCAGGTCTGTCACTGCACAGATATCGATGTTCTCCATTTTAAGGAGTGCATTGAGTGGGTGCATTTTGAGGTTTAGACTTCCAGCATAGAGTAACATTACTCTCAATTTTTTTGCTGGTTTGTACCAGTTACATTGAATTTATCATTTAAACCTTGCCTAAAAAAGGCACTATAGGAGTGGCAAGCTAGTATCCGGAATCCCAGGGGTGACAGGTGCAAGCCATCTCTGGCAAAGCATCTTGGTCTGTTGGCCATGTTGTCCCAGGCAGACAGATACTGGATCCCCTTAGAACGGCACCAGAAGCTTAGCCAGTTGTAGTCCATTTTCGCCTTGTACTGTGGTATCATTCTGGATGATGGCAGGATGCTACTCACGGCTAGGGTCATACCTGCCTGGGATACAAGATTGGAGAGCTCTTCCATGTCTCTTCATGTAGTCCAGGGGGGGTAAGTCTCCAGTTATTCACACAAACATGGACAATGGCAGTCATATTTGTACTTTGAGTTCATGGGTTATATAAGCAGATCCTTGCACCCAACAGTCAGCTGACAGTAAAATTGTTTAGCTTGGTGAGTGGGACATCAGTGTGCCAGACTACGAGTCACCTATGACTAAGTGGGTTGGGTACGTTGTTGTGCCTTATTGGCTGTGGTTCAATGGCACAGTTTGTGGGCTGTGTCATTTGGGTTGTAATGGGGGGTGGAGGTTGCTTGCGTTTCTGCTTTGGAGGTCTCTGCTTGGGAATATTATTGAGAGCCTTCATGAATGTTTGTGTTTCTCTGTGGATTTTTATGGTGTAGGTCTAGTGGGACTATGTGATGTGTGGTGTGCTGCAGTGCAAATGTTTACCTTCTCCTTTTGACTGTCAAGTTCAGTCTTGGTTGGAGCTTTGCCTGCAGTTTGGCTAGATAAGTGCTCTCTCACAGGTTGTAGTGTTTGGTGGTAGGAGGAGAGGGTTGTCTGTGTACATGAGGCAATTGCTACAGTGCACCAAGATGCCCAGATTCATCAAGTAGACAGGAGAAAACACTGGGAGCCGACCCTTGGACATGCCCAAATAAAAACTATTTTCCTCTAGACAAATGAGGAAAAGTACAAAAACTGTTTCCCCTAGGCAAATGAGGAAGGTTGAGTGTAGTAGTTATTTGTAGCTTGTTTAGCACTTACAAGTTCTGAACAAATACGGAGCTTGAAGCAGATTCAAGTGCTAAAACGAAGAAACTGGCTAGTTCTAAAAGAAAAATTGAAGCCCAGACTTGGTGGTGCTAGGAGTAGATTAACCCTAGCTAAGCAGTGCTGCGCAATGTGCAAACTCGCGCAAACATGGCTTTTTAACGTAACGTTGAATGAGATAGAAATTTGCCGAATACAGCCAATACAGCTCAATTTCAGTGCTGGAAACCACTCCTCTTGTGACAGATAGGCTGCTCAATGCTTCCCATTCTCATTGAGGAGCAGAAAGACCTCCCACTACCACAAGGTCTGGACAACTCAAACAAAATAAAGTCCTGAAACCCATCAACTCTGGGATCTGGACTATTCTAGTAGAGGAAAAGGTGGGAAATGTGTGAAATTAATCAGAAAAATGCAATTTAACAGTAAATATGCACAGAAAAAGCTATTGCACTTGTGTGAAGCCTGCAGCAGTAAAAGCAGTTTAAATTTAACTTTCAAACTGGAATCAGACTATCCTTCAAAAATGCATATTAAAAATCTTATTCTAGTAACTTTGTAAGAGCAAGATTTCAAAATTGTCCTCATTTTTGGGCCATTGTCTCCCCATTATTTTAAGTTTTGTTCAGTTTTTTTGTACAAGTTGAGTAGTATGTAGGTGTGTACTAGGGTAATGACCACCAAGACCTTTTTAAGCCCAAGATGTATCCCAAATCTGACACATTCTGGAAACCTTTAAGAGTATAATCCATAGCTTCAGAGATGCAACTTTTACAAGTGGTGCCCACAGGCTGCCTGTGCCCATTAGAGGCATAGGCACCAAAACAGGGATGTATTTCCTGTTCCTCATCCAACTGCACAAGTGTAACTTGCACAATTGGAATATACTGCTATGTTATATACATTATGGATGCTTACCACCATAACAAAACTTGAAGTTAAATGCAGTATAAATGTGTACAAAATTCAGAAGAGAAAGATTTAAGGGAGTAGGTGAGATAAAATATTTTTTGTGGAGGTTAATGATAAACTGCCAGTAAAAAGATAAAGTATAAAATAAAGGAACAAAGACTATGCAATATGTAAAGTTGATGAAAATATAGATCACACATTCACAGAATGCAAAGAATATAAATGCTTTGGAAAACAGTTAAGGTATGTAGTATCAATCACTTACAGCCAATATCAAACCCAATAATTTTGTATGGTTATGACTAAAGTGATGTAAAAATGTTGATGTTTATAAGTTGGTAGTAGTGCACTAGGGATTCTTTGGATTGCTTGATACAAAGAACTGATGGGATGGGATTGCTCATTGAAGATTTAGAAAATGCTAATTGCAAAAGTGTTGGGATGTTTTTAAATTGTGCGACATGTATACAATTGTGTAAAAATGAAATTGTGCAAATGTTTTTTTTTTAACCACATTCAGTCTTAGGATTTGAGTGTATATAAAAATTAGTTACCCAGTTCTTTACATTAATGAGAGCCATCACCAAATCATGCAAATGGAAACTCAGTTCAATTTCTCAAAGGATAAACACAAGGAATATTGTACTCCTCCCCCATGCTGCTGCCCTGATGCGTCAGTATCCAGTCACCCAGAGTGGGAACAGACATTTTCCTGCAACACCAAAGGCAAATATGCTACCTGCTGCACTGACAAAGATATTTACTTCCATAATTGTACATGTACGCCCAGATCCCATACCTTTTATTGCGCATTACCCTTCCATTAGAGTGAAATTCTAAAACTACCTATATATATTTATATATAGTGATGGCAGGATATAGCTTGGACTTGGACGAAATATTCTGCAGCTGTTCAACTGATTTTCAGGAACCCTAAACTGCCTACTAGAATTATGCATTTAGCTTTTAACTTTAAGTTACTGGATACAAGGCTTCCCCACAGTAAGTCAAAAATGATTTCTGCTCATCTGGCACATGTCATGAAGCAAATGCATCGATAAGAAAGTGAATTTTGGAAATAACATTGAGAGAACAGATTTTTGCTGGAAGTAAATTAGAAAAGCTATAGTTAGTGCCAGGAATGGGAACTTCAATTATGTACACAGACTTTTTCAAGATATTTCTATGGAAGAATTACTATAATACCAATATGTCCCAACATCAGGTCCTATTATGCTAAGGTAGGCAAACTCTTGCCTCAAAACCAAGACAAATTTGCTATCATTTGTGCGTGTTCTGGAAAACTAGCCTCCATGGGAAAGCAGACACTTATAGCAGTTTAACTTCAGATGTGAGACATCACTGAAACCAGGTAAAGATTTATAACCTCAGACTGACTTAACTGGATCAGTTACACCTATAATGCAAAATTAACCACAATCCAAATTCTGTCTGCGTTCAGCTACAGAATAGGAATAAAAGCAAACCCACTAAACACAAAGAAAAACTTCTAATGGGACAATCAGTGAAGCAGATCAATGAATAAAAAAACATCAAATGGCCATAGTTGGCCAACAACCAGGAAGTAATAAGATACAAAGGGTAAGTGAAGGGAAACCTTTCAAATTTTCCCTTTTCCCCACTGTAGTCCAATCTCAGAGTTGGTATATATAGTTACAGGGGTGGGGCGGTGCTGCCCCCAGTTTAGTTGGTGTGCGCGATGTTGGCTGACTATGGCCATCAATCTAGTCTTTTTTCATTGATGCTCTACTTCGCTGATTGTCCCATTCAAAGTTTTTCTTTTGGTGTTTCATGGTTCACATTCATTCCAATTTGGTAGCTGAACAGATGCTCCAAATGACCATTATTTTTCTGCCATGCTGGCTAGAAACTCCAGTTACAGTTTAAATGGAGAGTCCTTGGACGACTCTAGAGATCCATCATCTATTTTGTACAGCCTTGGTCATGAGTACTACATACAGCAGTTTACACATTTAAGAACTGCACTTTTGCACAAAAGCTGTCAATTGCCATCAATAAGAAACTCCAAGACAAAGTCAAATGGTTTATGGAAGCCTAAATAATGTAGAGGAGGAGCTTTGGCACATCAACGGTTTTGAATTTACATAACAAATTTGCGTTCTGTACTCACTTTTACAAAACCTTGTAAAGACACAAGATTGGAAAAAAGTCCAAGTTCTCCTACCAGTACCAAGGCAGAGTTTTAACTCATTTGCTAGTGGTGATAAAAGCTTAAACTGGATGATGCATGCTCAGTTTTCTTTCAGAAGGGAGCAAATTAAGGCAATCCTGGACTACAGAACACATCCCTCATCACGTTTGTTCATAAATGCCTTAGAAGCTAGGTGCACAGTTGTTTCTTAAACACTTAGTTTATGGGGGACTCTAATGGCCCTATGAATTTCTTCTGGTACGGTAGTCTTATTGCCTGTGTGCTCTCCCACAGATGTAGGTTTATTCAGAAAGTTAGTGCACATTAGACAGGTTCTAAATGTTTAGATACAACAGCGCTTGTATACCACATGGGATGCCAGCAGAGCTTATGTGAGGAATTAATCTAGCATTTTTAAATACCACATAAAAACATAACACGTCATAATTCTTTAAGTCCTATAAGCTATAAAGTGCCCAGTTTAAGGACTGCCCATGCTTCTTTCTGTAATGCAAGACATGCACAAACACTTGCATGCATTCCAGGATTTCTCCACACAATGTCAACAGCTTATGATTAGTCATATTGAAAATACTCTTTTATAGCATTTATAGTATTTAAAATATCCCAGAATATATGCCCTAACTAGATGCATCTTAGCTATACAAGCAGAGTTTGAAGGACACTTGAGGCAGTACACTACTGCCACTTTAGTCAACAATCCAATGCGTGACTATCAATTGATAGGTGAATGGTCCCTGTATTTGCAAATGGTGTAAACCCTTATTTCAGTTTTTCCTGACATTTCCATATGCACCATCCTATCCATAATACTTGGGGAATCCTCATGCGATCTGCAGAACACAAATATTGCGCCAGATACATCAGCCTTAATTATATGCCAGTGTTTCCTCAGTATCTCAGTTGTACAAAGGGGGCATACGGAGATGCAAGGTAAATGTTATTCTAGTCAGGAAGAGGATTTCTCCTATTAAACTTACCGCTTCTAGCAGCAATCTTAGCTTGCAGTTTAACTTCCTATAGAGACATCCAGTTATTCCGTATATACCCTACTCACCATATCCAAAGCTACCTTCCATAATTTGTCCATCTCTATAAAGATTACTGGCACTTAAAAATTCCCCAAATGATGAATTTTTCTGAGATGTTGGCTTTGGTGGCATGAAGAGTTGAAGGTGGTCTTTATACAAGACATTGTATTATCTCCTAATCCCGACTATAAACATACAGCTGCACAATGCCCTTGAGCTATATATTACTTGTAAAGATTGCAAGGGGATTATTTTTTAATCTATTAAAGGTCCAAGTCATCTTCTCTTTCCCCATCATAAGAAAAATGTAATTAGTAATACATTTATAAACTTTCCATACTTCAGTTTGGTCAAGCATACAACATAAAACAAAAAGCATGCTGATCCAATGTCAAATTAAGCACTTTCATCCTCCATTACAGACTGCAGCAACTGAGTTCTTAATTTGCTGAGTCTCCTGTATTCCAAAACTATAAAGGCACTCTGAAACATTTCCATAAACTGGCATAACTAGGGTCAAACCTTGTTCCCATGGCTGTACCCTAGATTTGCCCAAAGTTGTCACTAAAAATATAAACAGTTGGTTCTCGATTATAACCAGATCTGAAGAAACTTGTGGAAATGTCAGTTAGAGAATGTCACATCTTTACAATTTCTAGGTATGGTCAACTATTTAGGAAAGTTCATTCCAGACTGGAGTGAGCTTTCTGCACCATTACGTGATTGGCATGCAAAAATGTAAACTGATCCTGGTTGGATCACCAAAATGTATTTGATATTCTGAAGAAAATTGCCAGTCCACCCACATTAAGATAGGATGTTCACAAACCTGTAACTCTGATGCTTCAAGGTATGACCTTGGCAAAGCTCATCTTCAAGAAGGCATACCAGTAGCATGTGCGTCAAGAACTTCAAGTCAGAGATACATAATCCACAAACAGAAAAAACTTTATGCAGAGAGTTTGCAGATTCATAGTTCAATGATACTTATGGCAGACCTATCCAAATAGGGACTAAACAACCACTAATGACTATTTTGAAACCGCCAATACATACAGCCCCAGCTCAATTGCAATGCATGGTTAAAATTGCTCAAGTACAACTTCAACATGGTTTACAAAAAGAGCAAATACTTTTACCTTGCCGATGCTGTCACACACACAGACAAATGACAGAGCAGCATGAAAATGAAACAGAAAACTTTGAAGTCAGGAAAGTCAAATTTTTCATCATCACGGCTTGATGAACTAAGAAATTACATGGCTTCCGAGCCAATTCTCCAGAAGATGGAAAAAGTTAAGTCAGTGATTGCAAACTTGACAAAATGGTTTACCACTTCTTCCATCAGGAGCTCTTCTCTAAGAAAAATACTGCTGAATGTGATGAATCATGATAAATGGTCCAAACATAGTAGTTCCAAAAGCATTAAAAGAATATGTCAAAGTTTTACACTGTGGTCACCCATGTACTGATTTAACCGAAAGGGCAAGAGGCATTATATTTTGGCCTTTTATGTCCAAAGACAGAAGGAAACTTTACCATGTTCAATTAGCAACACCAACAAACCACAACAGAAAAAGCCACTTGAGCAATACCATATTTCTACATTACCATAGTCGATTGTTGCTGTAGATATTTTTGAATGAAATGATCAGCATTACTTGGTGTTAGACTTACTCAGATTGGTTCAGAATTGACCTAACTTGATGTCCAGCACAGTCATTACAAAATTGAAGACATTTTTCTGTCCATGGTAGTCCGCACAGTCATGTCTGACAATGGTGCAGTTTACTAGTCAGCAAATAAAGAAATTTGCCAAGTCTTGGGACTCTTATTACCAGTAGTACTGAGTATCCACAAGTCAATGGCTTAACTGAACGTGCAGTTCTGAGGGCAAAGCATTTGTTGGAAAACCAAAAACGTATGGTACAGATGTTTTCCTAAACTTGCTCAGTCTCATTCATTGAGATGGCTTGCTTGGTTCACCAGCTCGAAGATTAATCTTCAGACATGAACACTTCCAATCAGTAAACAATTGTACCAAAAACAAACAAGAGTGGTAAAAGACTGACCTTTTATTGAAACATTCAAAAATTGTACCATATAGCCAGTAAATCCCCTCGATCACTTAAAATAAGTTGTGAGAATGCCAACATCCAAAGGTTATGACTGTATAGTAATCATGGACATTTTAGAGGAACAGGGATCCTACATCATAGAATCTGAAGGAATGGATTACAGAAAGAATCTTAGACATGAGCTACCAGACTCAGAACCAGTGCCACAGCAGATTGCCTGTGCCACTGACCAATTTCCAGAATGACTCGCCAACTGTTCAAATTCAAAAGGACAGTGTGCTTTCTTCAAACTCTGATGAAAACTCATATGTTACATTATTGAATGAATCTCCAGAGACTGACCTTGATGCTAAACCCATACAGAATTTCTATGCAACTAGATTGGGTAGAGATTGCGAACCCAATCCTAAATATGCAGAGACCTGGATTTGAAATCAGTTATGTTTTGTTAAAATGTTGAAATAATGTCTAGCTCTTAAACATGCCTTTGTTCTTTAATTTTGTTCAGTGTTGCAAAATACAAAAGGGAGGATGTAGAGCAATGTGTATATCGAACCTAGTAAGCCACTGTAGCTAGACAGCAAATGCATATACGTTACTGGGCATGTGCGAGATCAGTGCCATTTTGTGGTTCATGTGAATATAAGCTTGAATGGAGATGCACATGTTAGAAGTAACAAGTCAGCAAGTAAGCATATGAAGTATATGTAACAATTTACAGCTCCTGATGTGTCCATGTATAACTGACTTGAACGCACACCCAGCCTCAGTGTCTCATTTGAATACACAAGGCATACAACACAAGCTGTTATTACAGTCCTACCTCATTATCATACCTGACAAGGTATCTGTGCCACCTAGGGCAGCTGTGTCCTACATCTGGTATCATGTAGTACAACAGTTTTGCAACTTGCCGCGGTGTTTTACATGCAAAGACCACCTTAATATTAGCTTCCATTTTCCATCAATAAATACCACTTTCACAAACTCATTTCTAGTTTAAAAAAATAAAGCCCATTTAATGCTACAGTAACTGCACAATATTTTATACACCATGTCCATCAATGAAAACGCAGACAGCCATTAAAGCAAGATGCGCAACAGTGCCATTACTTCATACACAAAGTATTTCCCTTCCCTCCATGCACGACTGTCTACACAAAAAAAAAAAAAAAAAAAATACATAATGCCTTATCCCTTTTGGGCTGTGAAAAATAGTCATTTAACAATGAAAAGTAGCATGCATGTCCATGCCACTCAAGTCTTAGTTCTAAAAAGTTTTATTTTAGAAAAGTTAAATGGTTGGTATCACCAAAATAGCAGCATTTATAAGTACACTCAAATACATGTCTCAGCCCTTTTTGACTGTGAACAGTCTCATACATAAATGAACTGGTGGGTCCATGCATGCACGACAGACAAGTCTTGGTTATAAAAAGCCATTTATCTTTGAGAACTTAAATGAAAAGCTGGTTTCACCAAATACAAAGCAGTATTGGTGGTATAACCAAGATGGACAGAATGTAAATAAAAACCTCCATCACTGGTTCAAGTCCACTTCCAGCTAACAAGGTGGCAGGTCTTTTGTCTCAAACAATCCTGAGTAAAAGTCTACTTGAGAGCCAGTGTTCATACCAGTAGTCTCTCTTTATGGCTCCAAACTGCTCTGGCCTTCCCTCGACTCCAGATTCCTGATTAAAGATACACAGCTCCAGGTCTTTTTACACTATTTAGGGACACCTTTACTTGTCAATACCACAAGTTCTCCTTAAGAGGATTATTCATCACCAAATACAGATAATGCAAACACAACTAAGAATTGTCCTTTATAAAACTTTACTGGTGAGAGGCACTACAATATATCCATTTGACCCCCTCAAAGTTTGAAAATGTTTTCAATCTGTTAGGATAGTCTGTACACTATCAGCAGGCCATCTGAATTACGGTCACTGTCAATAGGCGATATGAAATGGAGCACCTTTATGACACTGTTCAAGAGGAACCTGGACGATTGGATAGGACAATTCTTATCAGGGATAGCACCTACAACCCTCCTGGACATGGGCAGTCAACACTAACTGCAATCTTGGGTATTTACTAGCACTTCTAAGGTATTACATTGGGATGAAACAGCCGGGCTAAAAATAACCTCTTGCTCAATAGCCTAGTATTCTCCTATGACCCTGAGAACCTTGCACTTGAAGGGCTACAAGAACAAGACCCATATGCAGAGTTTTACACTGCTGTCGGAGCTACTATGATGAAGCACAGTCAGTGACCACATAAAAATCACTACCTGGTAGTAGCTTAAGAGCCCCAGTCAAAGCTCTCAACCCTCATCTCCAAACTGTGGAACACACTGCCTCTCATGCTGTGGAACAAATGGGCAAAACATGGCTCACTCACTAAACTTCAACCAGGAAGCTCACAAAATGGTTAAATGGGTTTATTCTTAATTCATTTTCATGAATAAACATGATTTGGCACCATTTGCCATGGATATTCCTTTAACATCCTTAAAGCTCATTGTACGATATGGATCATGGACAAACTCAAATAAAGGAATGTTCCTAATGAGGTACTAGAGAGGTAGAACCCCAGTACCCACTTTAAAGCCATCCACGTTCAATGTCTGAATACTTTCCTTCCTTTACTGTCAATTTGCTACTCTAGTAAACTATATGCTCTTCTCCAACCTCTGGGTTAATACTGTCCTAACAAAACAAGGTAGCTCAATTGGCTAAATAGAGCCAGGAATGGGATACAAAATGCAAATATCTACAGGTAACACCAAGACAGTAACGGAAACAAAAATACAGCAACACATTTCCATACATACAAGTGCTTCTTCAGGATTAAATACTGTCCTCAGACATGCATCAAATTAAATCAGTGTAAACTATAATGTGCTTATTAAAAATTTTCTACCGAGCATTGCACAGCTGACTGGCATGCAAGTCAGTTTGTGTTAAGTAAATGTAGTCAGCAGCAGTTAAAGTGGAGAAAATCTTACAGCAAAGGATTCCGTCTGGTACCAACTTTAAATGTTCATTTTGATCACTGCTGCAGTAGCCTAAGCTAAATAAGTTATAACCTACACAGAATACAACAGCCAGCTAGCTACTAAAGCTTCAGGACACCTTCCATATGCCCAGTCAGTTTG